>NC_090261.1:1525749-1530749 GCF_037325665.1 Littorina saxatilis
TACTGTGCTCCCATACCACAAGAGAGAGAGAGAGGGAGAGAAATCTAAAGGGAGTGAGTGAATGGGGACGGAGAGTGAAAGAGATGAAGAGGGGGAGAGAAAGGGAGTGAGTGAATGGGGACGGAGAGTGAAAGAGATGAAGAGGGGGAGAGAAAGGGAGTGAGTGAATGGGGACGGAGAGTGAAAGAGATGAAGAGAGGGAGAGAAAGGGAGTGAGTGAATGGGGACGGAGAGTGAAAGAGATGAAGAGAGGGAGAGAAAGGGAGTGAGTGAATGGGGACGGAGAGTGAAAGAGATGAAGAGAGGGAGAGAAAGGGAGTGAGTGAATGGGGACGGAGAGTGAAAGAGATGAAGAGAGGGAGAGAAAGGGTGAGAGTGAAGGCGATGGAGACATAGACCATTTATCCTGGACCGCCAACTATAGCTCTCTCTCCGCCCTTTCTCTCTATTACGATGTAGCGCCTCTCGCATTTAGGAACCTACGCTTACATGGCCTTTCAGAAATCAGGGGGATGTCATATCCGGTGTCGATTGTAAACATGGACGAAGTTGTCGAGGTAAGTTCTGAAAATGCTAAAATAAATTCAGCAAAAGTGCATATAGAACATGTTTTTCGATGAGTTTTGTTAAGTTTAGTTTGGAGTTTTGGAAAATCCAGTTCATTGTCACCTCCCATTGTCACAAATAACTGGAGCGTGCTTTCTTTTCACTGTCTTCGAATCGCTGGCCTTTCAAACCGGACGTCACGCGCCCCTGAAAGTCGAGAGTCGTAACCTGAAGGGTCACGTGACGAGTTGGCGGTCCAGGCTATTTGGTCTATGGCCTATATATCATATCAGTCATAAATATTCCTATTGGGGGCCCGGGTAGCTCAGGTGGTAGAGCACTGGACTTGTGATCGAGAGGTCGCGGCTGGTTCGAATCCGGGCCGGGACGGACACGGGTCAACTTTATGTGCAGACCCAGAAACGGTATCCATCTCCCACCCCCGTGTCACCACAATGGCACGTTAAAGATCTTGGTCATTCTACCATAAGTGCAGATGACTGATGCCACCTAAACACGCAAACATCAAAAAGCCGTGAGGGCGTAAAACTCGAATCGTATAAACCAATTCATGTCCAATATAGGCAATTAAGACCTGACGGACAATAAGCCCCTTAAAATTTACTATTCCTTTTCATTCGAGAGTGAAAGAAAGCGGAAGAGGTAGAAGAGTGACTGAGGTGGGAATGTCTGCTGCATGAGGAAAAAGACGCACAGCTTGGCCGGATGATACCCTCCTGCAGGAGAAGCTGTTGGCGACCTGATGGCCCAAAAGAAAACGGTGGCATTCGTACTTGCCAATACAGTGGAAGTCGAAAAGGAGCGAACGGGCGAGTTGGAAGAGCGGCAGGGAGAAAGGGAGAGGGGGTGGGGGCGGAGAGAGACGACCAGCAGAGGCCGGGAGGAGGCGAAGGAGAAGAGGGCAAAGAGTATTAAGGAAGACATTTAGACGGACAAAAGCTTATACGGAATCAGCGACTGGCGGAAACGGAGACACGAACAAATTAACACAGAGCCTGAGAGAAAAAAAGAGGAAGAGAGGGAGAGAGGCAGACTCCGCGCACATTATAAGTATCAGAAACATAAAGGCAAATTCCACAGGCACTCTCAGACACGGACATTATTATTTTATTGTCTTACAGATACGTTTTATACGCGTTACAAAAAATCCGCCACGATCAACGGTAAGATTTCCTGGCGTCCGAACAAAAGGCGCGTCGAATTCGGTTACAGTTATGTTACATGAGCGTTACAAAATCACGATCAACGGTGGACTGGCATCGCGTCCAGTAACACGACGGTGACATTTGATGCCGGACAGGACAGACTAGCCGATGATGGGCGAGTGAGAGCCGGTGACGCGCTCTTGACACGGACACTTGTTGTTGGTGGCAGGGAAGTGGTGACGTGACACCAGCTGGGACAGGCCTACAACACAGCACGTGCAGACTCACAATACCAACAAGTAGCCTACGTGTAATGATACTGGAAATAATTATAAGATAGACTGCTCCGACGTTCCACTACTGAATCTAGGGTTTCATTTCTTATTTTGTCGCTACTACCATTCCGTTATATATGTTTGTTCACGTTAAACACCTGTAGTACGTGTAGATATAGTGAGTGCTCTGTGTCGTATTTTATTAAACGTTGTATCCATTAAACTGTCCTATTATTGTTATACCGAATAAACATTTCACAGAAACATTTGGACGAAATGAAAGTAACGGAGTCAGGCCTAGAGCAGAAAACACTCCCACACCCATGAATATATAATTTGAGAGAAAACACATAAATATTAACGCAAGCACAATCTCACAGGAGCGACGGTGGCAGATCCCGAGAAAGCAAGCAGTCATTCGGTCCAACTGAAAAACAAGGACAAAATGTCGGAAAAGGGATCAATGTCTCATCAACCATTATTGTCGTCCGGAGCAGCCACGAAACAAGCCTCGGGTGAGCAGGAAATTCCAGGCTTGTCTCGCACAACAAGGATACAAAATCAGCATCATTCTTTTCGATTCTGAATCAGACAGAAGTTACATAGGAACTCATACTCGCTAGAACTGCTCGGGGTCACCTTCTGTGGCAGACGAAAGTAACCTGCGCAGCTAATAAATCACAATAAAGAGCCCAATGATCACACACAAACTTCACCACAGGGTCGTTCGTGGTCTGTGCAATCTGTCAAAAAGTCAACGCAATTAGGGAAACAATGAGAGGTTAAGTGCCGGATGACGTACCTGCTGTTTGCAATCAGTCCAAACAGTCAATACCTACAGTGACGGAAAAGGTGAGTGGTTAAACGCGGTATGACGTACCTGCTGTTTGCAATCAGTCCAAACAGTCAATACCTACACTGACGGAAAGGTGAGAGGTTAAGTGCCGGATGACGTACCTGCTGTTTGCAATCAGTCCAAACAGTCAATACCTACACTGACGGAAAGGTGAGAGGTTAAGTGCCGGATGACGTACCTGCTGTTTCCAATCAGTCCAAACAGTCAATACCTACACTGACGGAAAGGTGAGAGGTTAAGTGCCGGATGACGTACCTGCTGTTTGCAATCAGTCCAAACAGTCAATACCTACACTGACGGAAAGGTGAGAGGTTAAGTGCCGGATGACGTACCTGCTGTTTGCAATCAGTCCAAACAGTCAATACCTACAGTGACGGAAAGGTGAGAGGTTAAGTGCCGGATGACGTACCTGCTGTTTGCAATCAGTCCAAACAGTCAATACCTACAGTGACGGAAAAGGTGAGTGGTTAAACGCGGTATGACGTACCTGCCAGAGCGGACTGGAATCCGGAGTTGTAGTCGAGTGCGCCCTCGTTGTGCACGTAGTCCTGCCTGGTGTCGTTGTAGCCGTCGTTGTAGATGGGTCCCCCCACCAGACCTCCATACAGCACCTGGGGGCTCGGCGTGTTGGCGTCCAGATTGCTCTGTGAACACGGGGCGGGCAGGTCGGGGCACGAGCTGCAACACGGTGCACGTGCACAATAGAACGTCTGTGTGACACACACCTATACAAACTGAAAGACATGTGCATGTATGCTCCCCCCCACACACACACACATGAACACAGATGCGCAGAACTATAAGCCTTAACAACTAAATTTTTATAACGAGAGAAGTTGACACCACATGTAAAAGATTGCTTCAAACGTTCTGAAGTTCCTATTAAATGGAATTCGAAAAACGCCGTCTCAAGGCACGAAAAAGGACTGACGTATTGCCGGACACACACATGCACATCCCACGGCCTTCTTGGAGGATCACACATGGGCGTTGACTGAGACCAGGTCAACAGTATTCTATCGGGGTCGCAAAGACAATAATAACAGTCACCGACGAACAGGTGCTACGGTGGAACGGGCACCAACACTGCTCACCAATAGGGTAACAGCAGAGATACTTCAATACTTTCACGATATCTCTGGTCCAACTTCAAAATTTTAAATAACACAAACATAACATAAGCTGGTTAGGGACTACTCACGCCGCTCTGTGGTGAGGCTGCAGGGGGTACTTGTTGCCGTACCCGATCTCGTAACTGAAACAGCCGCCGTCGTGCGGGTTGTCCCCCAGCAGGTAGTTGATCTGCTCCGCCGCCCACTGCTGGTTGTCTACCGCGTTAATGCCGTCCTCTGCAGCCACCAGTGCGGCGAACGCCACGTTGGCTGTCGGACACAAATCTTGAAATAACTCTGCGGGATGTTCAAGCATTGTGGAAGAGTGTTCCATAAGGCTGTTAAATCCTCTCAGATCCTGCCATAAGGCTGTTAAATCCTGTCAGATCCTGCCATAAGGCTGTTAAATCCTGTCAGATCCTGTCATAAGGCTGTTAAATCCTGTCAGATCCTGTCATAAGGCTGTTAAATCCTGTCAGATCCTGCCATAAGGCTGTTAAATCCTGTCAGATCCTGTCATAAGGCTGTTAAATCCTGTCAGATCCTGCCATAAGGCTGTTAAATCCTGTCAGATCCTGTCATAAGGCTGTTAAATCCTGTCAGATCCTGTCATAAGACTGTTAAATCCTGTCAGATCCTGTCATAAGGCTGTTAAATCCTGTCAGATCCTGTCATAAGGCTGTTAAATCCTGTCAGATCCTGTCATAAGGCTGTTAAATACTGTCAGAGTTATTTTCCAACATCGTCAATTGTCTCAGTTCTGTATTGATCTTGGTCGAATATTACCAAAACATGTCTCTAACTGGCCACTGCTGCCAATGAGGACGTTAATGATATACGATACCAATACATGCACAGCCTAGTCGTGATCTTACCATTCATTTTTTAGAAATGATATGTTCAGGTCACCGAGACAAACTTCGTTCTCGAAATTTTTGGTCACTTCCCCGAGAAACATGACAACGAATTGACAGAATTTGTACATGCGGAGAAGCCAGCAGTTATTATAAATCATCACAAAGAAAAGAGAAAAGCTACATACAGA
>NC_090261.1:1533249-1538249 GCF_037325665.1 Littorina saxatilis
TATTAAAAAACATTTTTGTTAAAGTAAATAAATAAATGTTAGAAAGAATTAATTAAAACAAAATTAAATGAATAAATTAATAAATAATTGTAAAAAAATTTGACCGAGCTCTTTACACGTGGTGACATGGTAGACAAACAAACACCCGAAACCCGGACAAACAGGCAGAGCAAATCCAGTAAGCACCCTTTACAAGGCGGCTTAATAATCCAACGGCATGTTCGCATGCTGTCAGTGATAGGAACGAGACCCGAAGGGAAGTAACTCATTACCGCCTCTTTCCAAAGTAAATGACGTACACACTTTTGCGCCACTTAACCTTCACAGTACCAATGATATTACTCATGAACGGCCCATACTTTCTAAAGAAATATTCAACATAAAAAGTATCCTTCTACACAACCCACGCCATCCAAATAGAAATAAACAAAGTATAATGCCTTCTTTAATTCAAAAGTGGGTCGTCCACAACCCACCACATATAGACTGTGTAGTTCAAATGACGTCACTATTTATTTGTTTATTTACGGAACAATTCTTCAAAAATCGGTCGTTATGAAGGATCTATGGTGTTTGAGATTTACATGAAGTCTCGATCAAAAATCCATGTCCCACCCCATATTACCAAGGGCGGGCTTCTTGTCCCCGTTAAGGTCAACACTTGTCCTCATGCTGTCAGTGATAGAACGAGACTCGAAGGGAAGTAACTCGGAGTTCTGGGTGCGGGAATTCCCGCAAACGTATGAGTCTGTCAGTGGGTTTCGTCCCCTGGCTCGGTTTGTAAAAGCGTTAAAAGCTAATATCTTCCGTTTGACTACCGTTAGGAATGTAATTTTTGGCATACACCCGTCTAACCCTTTTCCTAACAATTTCACGAAATTTGAGCTTAATTGACCCAGATATACAAGTCTTACCCGACAAACACCGACCGACCGCCTCAAACAAACAAACAAACAGAGAGAGCAAATCCAGTAAGCCCCATTATACTAATGGCGGCTTAAAAATAAGCAAGTACTGTTTTATAGTTTTCGTCTAAACTTTTTGGATCGGCCAGCTGCCCCGACGGAGAGAGAGGGGGTGACTGAGAAGACAGAAATAGAGATAGAGAGGCAGATTGACAAGCAGACAGACAGACAGACAGACAGACAGACAGACAGACAGACAGACAGACAGACAGACAGGCAGACAGGCAGGTAGACAGACAGACAGACAGGCAGGCAGGTAGACAGATGATTCTCTGCGGACATTCTGTTTCATATGTTCTTGAATGAAGGCCATAACAAATCACGTACCCCCTTTCTCCTTGAAGACAAGAGAACCGGCCGCCAGGGCGGCAGCACTCTCTCCAGCCACGTCACTTCCGGGTTTGCCAGGTCCGATCTTGATGCATGGTCTCTGCATAGTCATCTCCTCTGGACGTCCCCAGAACTGATGATCTATGTCCCCGTCACCCACCTGGTGCATAACATCCACGTTTAAATCATTCCCTTTAAGCTGAGCGTGTGAGAATGACCCACCTGTATACCAAGCACCTGTGCCTCAAGAGTTCATGTGTTCCTGTGGGTACATACACTTGATCAGCTTCTATCTCACCTGTGAGAGCATGTCGCACCTGTATAACGAGCTCCTGTGTGAAGGGGTTCCAGGCATTAACGAGGTAGTCGAGCCCCCACCAGGCCATGTGGGTGCATACACTTGATTAGTTTGTATTTCACCTGTAGGAGCATGACGCGCCTTTATAACATGACCCACCTGTATAACATGACTCACCTGTATAACGAGCTCCTGTGTGAAGGGGTTCCACGAGTTGACCAGGTACTCGAGCCCCCACCTGGCCGTGTTAGTGCTTTTAATCTCACCTGTAAGAGCATGACTCACCTGTATAACGAGCTCCTGTGTGAAGGGGTTCCACGAGTTGACCAGGTAGTCCAGCCCCCACTTGGCCGTGTCGTACATAGCGTCCAGCTGTCCGGCCGCCCCGTAGCCGTCCTTGAAGCGCTCAGCCCCCCACAGCAAGATGGTCAGTGCCCCGGCCATGGGGAACCCGAACTTCACGTGGTCACCCGCTGCCACAAACACGCTGGAGATTGTTACGTGCAAACGAGTTTTAACAGGGAGCACGTACATAGGGACGACTGTATCCCAACCAACAGCAGGACAAAAAAACAGACTGACAGAATGGCAAGCATGCAGGTACACAGACGGACAGCAAAAATTATCCCTTTTATTTCCCCTCTCTTTCTTTCTCCTGCCACTCTCTCTCTCTCTCTCTCTCTCTCTCTCTCTCTCTCTCTCTCTCTCTCTCTCTCTCTCTCACACACACACACACAGAGGAAATCTGGGGATACCGGCAAACACAATGTCATAACCAATTAAGAGGTGCGGAATTTCTTCTGGCAGACCGAGACTCACCATCATACCAGCCTCCCACCACACAGTCATTCAGGGCGGAGTCATTTCTCCAGGGGATGGGGTTGTTAGCCGGAAGCTTGCCGGATCGCTGGGCGTAGTAAAACATCAGCGACAGTCTGATGGCCTCCGCATAGTCCTTGGTAGGCGTGGCTTCACACACAGGAGTAACATGTGTTACATTGTGTCTCAACATTAATGAGAATTACAATTTGACTTGTAGCCTCAAATCCACAGGACAGAACAAACAAAAAACAATAACAGATACTTGTTTATATTTTCTTTTAATAAAAGATGGTCTTCCTAGATCAGGGCCGGACCAAATGAGTTGTAAGTGGGGGGTTCCTCCTTTTTGGGGGGGACAAATCAGCGAAGTGGCAAAGCCACAAGTGCGCGCCTGCAAAGCAGGCGCGCGAACTAGGGGGGTCCGGGGGCATGCTCGCCCGGAAAATTTTTGAAAAACGGTTAAAATCTGTGCAATCTGGTGCATTCTGGGCCTTGTTTTGAGGGTTAAGGCCTGTCAGTGTGAGTGGGGGGGGGGGGGGGGGGGGGGTACCTTTTTCTCATCGGATTTCACATTGAATAAAAATTGTTAGAGACACACAAAATTTATTTAAAAAAAAAAAAAAAAAACACTCAAAGGAAGGTACATGCTTTTTCCAGGGGTGGGGTTCCGGAACCCCTGGAACCCCCCCCTGGGTCCGGCCCTGTAGATCATTTTATACATAGGCCTACATATCATGTATTATAGACTATCTTATTTGTATTCATGTAAAATTCTTCTTTTACCTCGCTTTCTCTCTTCTCAGTTTGACATTGTTCTAACAAGAAACCGCGTGACGGCGTCTGAAAATATGGGTGCAAAATTCGGGAACCACACTTACCAACATCAGGACGTCTTCGCGGCGTTTCATTTCTTGACTTATCATTGGCATAACCATCCTCTATCTTTGTCAGACTTTTTAAAAATGTCTTCTGAACACACCTCACCTTCTTACTTTTTACCCCTGTATTTTAAGGGATTCACGAGTCACTGAGTATAGTAAGTACGAGGGAAACTGAGGGAGGTTGGTAACCAATTGCAGGGCCGGACTAGGTAAGTACTAGGGGGGGGCGGGGCGGGTTCTGATGGGGGTCCAGGGGGCGAAGCCCCTTGGTGGGGGTCCAGGGGGCGAAGCCCCCTTGGTGGGGGTTGCTGAACGTTTTTTGATGTTTCTGGAGGGAAAGGAAGCCTCTCCTTCAACGAAAAAGGTAAATTCGACAGCAAGCTGTATAGGCAATGAAGAAGAATTGAGATTTCATGATGACCCAGATGCACAAGCACGGACGCAGTTTGCTAGAATATACAGGACTAGATGAATACCCGCTTCGCCGGGTGAGTGGCGCACCAATACCTGGATCATCATGAAATCCGAGGAGAAATCGCATCTCTCACCCCCTCATGACATTTTTCTTCAACGATTTTTGGGATGAAAAGTATGAGTCCTTACAATCTCAATTCTTCTTCATTGCCTATACAGCTTCGCCGGGCGCATCGTACGCGATTGACGCCACACGAAGGAAGGGAGATAAACGCGCAAAACACTGAAGAAGATAAGGAAGAGTTACTGGGAATGGATGTACAGAAAAACCATAAAAATCAAAATCGGTTAAGCGCGGCGTGTTGAAAATTTTCATCGATCAGATTGTGTCCGGGGTCTACCTGTATATGCCCACCAAATTTGAAGCAGATCCATCGAGAACTTTTGCCGTGCATCGCGAACACACAGACAGACAGACAGACAGACAGACACAAGCCGTATATAGATATAGATCCTGATACAGCCCTCGCCACTCATTCTCCACGCATGTTTGGGCCACCTACCTGATGTCAAACGAGAAACATAAGCCTACATTTCGGTGACGGTTAGTGTCAAAGGAATTGGACGAAACTTTGTTTAAAGTGACTTCAGAACCGCAAGAATATATCGAATTTGTGTTTCCTGAGTATGAGAACGAAATAACAGTTTATTTACAATCAATTTCGTCGATCTGACAACTATGATGCAAGCAAAACCCCGTTTGAACATAAGAGGCACACTGACAAAGGGACTCAACTGTTTGAGGCTTTCGCTCATACACCTTGCCTAAAGAATAAAACGGGGTGTGTCGCTCCGCATTATGCTATTAAAGTACTCCACTACTTGGTGGATGAAACAAAATATTAAACAAATAAGCAACTCACCGGCTGCAACCGCCAGATTGGTAGACTCCAAGGAGGCAGACAACAAGTCACGTGGACTGACGTCTGCTTCGTTCGTCGAGCCCACCAGGCAGGTCAAGGTCACGGCCAAAAGTAGTGTTCGCGACATTCTATGAATTCGATAAAATGAGAATAAAGATCAGTTTTCATCTCTTTTGCGTCTCATTGTGTTTTTTGATTATGTGTTCTACTTTTTTGTTTACCCTTTGGTCACCTTTGCACACTACGTTCATTCAGCCGAGCTGGACTCCTCGGCCTTTAACAATACAAATTTAATGATGAAATAAATCATCAAAATCATAAAACAAGAGGCGAAGCCTTCAAGGCTCACGTAAGAAATCGACAAACA